>NW_026898135.1:0-46208 GCF_033153095.1 Gastrolobium bilobum
TCTTCCTTGAAATTTTGGAGCCATGTTGGCAAGCTAGAAGTGCATTCTTTTTTTCTTATACTGCTTGGAATGCTCTGAGCTTCTTTCTCAAAATTCAGTGAGCAATCTCTGCAGCATGTTAGATATTTGTGCACTTTGGCTCGATCTTCAAAAGATTCATCCTTGAATATTACCTTCTTCTCTCTCCTGAGTTTGAAAATCACTGAAACAATGTAAAACAACACAGAATATTACTACAATGCACTCAATAATAATAAATAATAAAAATAAAGTATCCGAAACAGAAAATATTAGAGAAATATAGATGAAGAATGAATTACCTATCGAAGTTTAAACCAAGGCTCAAGCTACCAACAGGAATTGTAAAGGGTTGAAGCTGCAAAATAGTTTCAAGGGAGGGGTGACATATTTTACATTTCATGTATGTTCTAAAAGTTGCAATCCCCATTAGCCAAAGTCTACCACTCTCCCCATTTCCACTAATCAATTTTTTAAGTTCCATCACCATATGCTCCACAGAACAGTAGTAGTCGTTTCTTTCCTCACAATAATTTGACCAAAACTCAAACAACCATTTAAGATCACCCAAGTAAATAATAAACCCTCTCCCCACACAGCTTTTAACTACTCTTCTAAGCTCCACAAGTTTCCTTTCAACTTCCTCCTTACTAATGTTCTTGAAGGAGATGAGAGGAAGACTCACAAATTGCACATACCTCAATTCTCCTTGAACAATGCCTCTCTCTAACCTATCCATCACTCCCCTAGCTACTCCCTCAGCATTGGCAAGACTCTCCCCAACAATGACTGTGTTTCTTCTCTTACTCACAAGTTCACTCAAAGCACTAGTTACATCGTCTACATCATTATTAGCATGGTCTATAGACTTGAAAAATGAACCCCCAAATTGACCAAAAGATCTAGATGGGGACACATTGTTACTACCAAGAACTTGAAGTTTAGTGTTAACTTCCTTGGACTGGTTCCTAGAAGTAGGTTGTTGTGAACAAACTTCCATTGAAATAGCTTGTTCAACCCTGCTTTTAACAAGGGTGCTAGAGAAACCAGCTTCTCTCATGACCCTGCTAACACTAGGGTCATCAAGGATAGAGATTATGAGCTGTTCCACCTCAATTTTCAAGGCCAAAATTGGTTGCTGCTGGTTCTCAATAGATCCACGTCTTTGATGAGCCTGAGCACGTTTGAATGCTGCAACCAAAGCATTAGAAAGTGAAGGATTGGAATATTGAGGACACAAAAGAGGGCTTGGTGTGGATGCTGGCAAACGGTTGAGGGAAACATTGAAGCAAAGCTCCAGTGCCTTGTATTGAAGAGGGTGAGAATGGAATTGAAGGCATGCTTTGTGGAGAAGGCTAGTGGAGGTTGCAAGCATAGCACTAGCAACATGGAGAGGAGTCACATGAGAATGACCCCTTCTTGTGGCAAGATTAACAGCTTGTTTAACAAGGGTTGTAGCCTCTGGTGTAAGAGCCTGAAGGTGTATGCTGCAAATTCCTGTCCTCATCTTTCCAACTTCACAGAGAAAGCACAAAGGGTTATGCCAAACTTAATGGAGTTTTGATTCAAATGAGATTAATTCATTTGGGTTGAAAGCAAAAGAATTTGCTGAGATATTGCTAATGTAAGATGTAGATAACGTGCTAGTTTATACTACGTTTGAGGACACAAAGATCAATGTCTGTGCTATACATATGAAGTGAGCTTTGTGCCTTTCTTGTTAGTGAGGGAAATTTTGGCTTTGCATGGGAAAGTGGATTGCATGTGATGCAACTTTCTCTCCCTATCTCTCTGTCACTCTTTGATATATATGTAAAGTTATGTGGATTATCAAAAGCTGCTTCTCTTCAATCTTGTGGGAATTATAAACAATGTTGCAAAGCAACAAGCTTTAAACAAAATGAATGGAATAATTGCTTTTGTCATGAATAAGCTCAAAACTTTGATGATGTAAAGACAAAGAAAAAGAGGGTGAAAAAAAGAGAAAGTGTACAAAAGGAGAGTGTTCTACCAATAACGAGGAGCTTAGGAAAAAGAGAAGAGGACGTTCTGTCTGTTTGAATGGACATTGAATAGTCGTTGGTTTTTCTTTTGTCTAGTCTCGAGGAGTGAAGGAATAAACTTTGAACGATTGATGGAATAATGATTCACAAAATCAAATAAAAAAATATGGTTTATATGAAACCAATGATGTTCTTAAATATGTCTAGCTCTTTGTTTCTCTCTTCTAATTCATTCCAAAAGTTGGCTTTTTTTAACATTATAATATCTTAATCATGGTTTTCATGTTGTCTGATATATATGAATATAGCTAGATTGTCAGAAATAAGCTGACAAAATAGAATAATGATATATTATAGTACATGGAAATTGGTCTATTTGAACATATTAAGTTCAAAATCATGGTTTTCTGTTGCCCGATACCTTGTTAGATAAGATGACAAAATAGAAGAATAATAGTACATAGAATTTGTCGGAGTTTAGAAATACAAAGTGAAGATAGCAACAAAATGACGTGACATTTTCTTTATACCTCCACTTTTCTTTACCTAATGTAGGAGCATATCTTCTATATTACATTCGTATTCCTTTATCAAAAGTAGGAAAAATAAAACTTAATATAAATCATCAATTCAACAATTTAAGTTGTTAGACGAGTCTACGTTAATAGTTTTTTATATTTTTCTAACATGTCTTCTCACACTAGAGCCCATTAGACTTAAAGGGTGGATGATGCATCAAATCAAACTTACATGTACTAAGAAATTCTACAATATTTAATTATTTTTATTGATAAAATGGGGTCGGTAAGAATCAAACTCATGATCATTTAGTCATGTCGGCTCTGATACTATGTAAATGGTCAATTCAACCCAAAAACTTAAGTGTTGATGAGATTACATTTGTTAACCATAAAAGGGTGGGTAAGATAGGTATAGTCAATTATATTACTTTTTTTCAATTTTGATAAACAATATATTGAGTTTTTTTTTTGGTAAGAGAATATATTCAGTGTCACACAAGTTCCTAGTCTTAACACGCTAATATTCTTAATAAGCATTGAGTCTCACAGATCTAACCATCAAGAAGACCATGTATATCACATTTGAAATCTATCAAACATTTGTAGATATCTAATCTAATAATTCATGTTTATATACATTTTTTTACTATAAAATAAAATCCATCCGAACAATAGCCTAGTCGTACTTGTAATTCCAGTAAATATTAAGAAAAAGAAAATAGGTACAATTTTCATCCAAAACTAAATTATGCTTTGTAGCTTTGCTTTTAGTCCATAGACTACCAATCAATAACGATGCATTTGAGTCAACTAGATAACAAAGACTTGGAACAACATTCAGAACGGATTAGAAGCAAAACCCATTTCGGTTATCTAAATATTTTTAGAACATCAATTAGTCTTAAAAAGGTTACTGCACCGAGTTGATTATTAAATGATAAGCATCTAACATTAAAATAGTGCAAAAATATTGTTATTTACTTGAACCAAATTGATTTTATGTGATTAAAAAAAATCATTCGATAAAAAATTTGAAATCGCTATTTTTTATGACCAAATTAAAGCCTAAAAAATATTTAGTTAACGATTTTCTGTAATATTCTAAAATTTGAAATAGATAAAAAAAAAAAAAATCGAATACAATAACAAATACTAGTTCAAAATAGTCTATTTTGCTTGGCAATAACCTGCAAATAATGGAAAATATTATATGGGTACGAATCTCATATATGTCCAAACGGAAGAGGTGACGATTGCGTACGCAAGAATGGGCCATGTACACGGTAAGCCCAATCAACAGGCCCTTATGCACGAATTAAATAAAGGGAGGTTTCAATAACTTTTTTTTTTTTTTTAAGAACTTTTTTTTATATAAATAACCTTTAAGTAATATTATTCTGTCATCGGCTTGCTTTGCGGAAGCGAGAAAAAAAAATAAAAAAAGAGTTTTATAATTAGTTTACTCTCAGATACGAACTATTTATAAATTTGGGGATTTAACCTTACAAATATATTTTGAAACCCTAACCCTTGTTTGCTGTTAGTCTGTTACTATGAGCGCGCGCGCACACACCTTCTTTAGCTCATTGTGGTATGCTTGTGCTTAGTGATTTGTCATTACCCACAAATTCAACATCAACTTTTGATCCTCAAAGATCAAACAAGGGTAAATTAGAGAAATTGAACACAAAATATATACAATCTTTAACGTAAAAAGTACCTTAATCTATTGAGTTAATTTCAAGGAACTAAAGGTTCGAAACAAAACTTTCACTATCTCAAATATTATATTATAAGGATTTATATCTATTTGGTATGAACTAGATAATTACACTAAGAATAACTTAATTACTCACTAATGAGATAAATTACAACAAGTCTTCATGTCATTAAGATGATTTCTTATTATAGGTGGAGGCTTGAGTTCTATGATATCCCGGTTCCATTCAACATAAATTTTTGTTGTAATGAAAATTTTTGTTCCATTCAACATGATGTATATATGATGTATTTGGTAATACATGATTACATATATTCATATGTATGTATGTGGGGTAGTGTGCAGTAACACTTGGACGGGGTTCCTAAGTATGGTGATTCCATACAACGGGTAGAACTCCAGCACTGTGGGTATAGGGTAGATCCTTATACTTTGTATGTAGGTTGCAGACGTGTGTAATGCCTATTTATTCTCTGGCCAGTAGATTTGTGATTTACTCACCTACATGATATACATATGTTGCATCTTTATATTGCTTTATATTGTTCATACTTATATTATACCTGTAAATGAACTTGGAACAGAGTGATACTTCGAGAACCCTAGTTTATTAAGATTGTCATCTCACCCCGTTTGGAAAATATTTTCAGGTACTGAGATTATTGATGTCAATGCATCTCGTGGCGTGAGGCCAGCGTAGTGATTTTAGCATGACATGATACATACATTGCTATCATTTGAGATTTTTATGTATCTCTATGAGATATGAATGCCAGTTGGATACATATTGTATATGTTTGTATTTGATGTGAGCATAGGGGTTGTCTATGCCTTCTTGAATAAGATTATGTTATTGAGTTATTGTAGTTGGTCATATGATGTTATGACATGTTTCATTAAGTGATGATCATTGTAATAATGTTACGTATAGAATAATCTACGCAATGAATTTCTAGGAAATATCAATTAGGTATGTATGACTTGTATAAATATTTTGAGATGTGATGATGTGAGTATGAATACGCATAAGTGAAGTACCTAGGATTCACATGTTTAACTTAACGACTAGGTAACGAAAGAAATAGGAATAGTTGTGTGACATGGATAAAATAAGTAATGAAGTGCTAAGTATGGCGAAATATGACAAGTATGAATGTAATTTGATAATATAGATATCAAGACTTGTATGTTTTAAAAGGAGGCATTAAACTTAAGGATGTCTTCTCGTAAGAAAAAGTTCATGAAATGTGTAAATAGTCATGTACGTAAATTGAAAATAAGATAATTGGAAGAACAAGTGATATAGAGTGCAACTAACTTGACATGCAAGTAATTAATATAGAATGGAAAAAATTTATTCACGTTTTTACATGAGATTAATTATGAATTAAGATTATTAGCTTCCGCATTTATTTGATTAATTAGCTGCGCTTAATACTATTCAGATGATAACAAACTGGGTCGACACGGGGGTGTAACACCCCGTGTGCACTCGGTGTATTAAACATAGAAATGGAAATAGCGCAGCTCAATAAATGCAGAAGCTAAATTTTTTCCAATTATGAACCGTATCATATTAACCAAGTCCATTTACTTATTCATTATCAAAATATCGCCTGTATGTAAATTGCAATAAATAACTACACAGAATAACCTAATATCATACATAAGTATCAAGTCACGAAACTACAACACGTAGACCGGATAATATCCTGATACCAAATACAACTCAAGTCTGAACAATTACAACTTATACCAATATGGCATGAACAACTCCCATGCTCACCAAATAAAATAACATAATCATAGCATGTCTCCAATACAATAACCATAGAGAAATAACAAGGCAGATATGAATCCAAATTTGATAACAGATAGGCATGCATATATCAGCTCAACTTTGGCCTCTTGTCGCCAGAGGTCTCAACCTCAGAGGTACTTGTACCTGAAAATATGCCCCACACGGGGTAAGATCTCTAAAAAGAAATCTCAGTAAGACAAGGGGTCATCAAGGATCTCTCCACCCCAAGCTCACTTACATGTGCAATATAAGTTCAAAAGCATAATAATGGTGTAATATCAAATATTCATGCAATGCAGCATATGTCTATGTCATGTGTGTATGCATCCTACTGGCCAGAGAATAAAAGGTAGGAATTATATACATCTACAACCCACAGTACTCTTGTACCTCAACCACGGAGTTACCATCTTGTATGTCTCCACATACTCAAGGGTTACCGTCTAGGTGAAATACCTCACACAGATATCATATGGCATTTACACTCATAAGACAGCTCAATAGCATATTAAACATTCTTCACATAATTTCAAAAAACACAACATGCATATAATTTACCCCTCCATGAGGTATGGTGGAACCATCAATGGATAAAACCGAGGACACGAAAGCTTACCTGTCAAGCTAAATCCTCCCTCACAACTCAGTGTCCAAGGGGTCATAAGTATTAACAATGTCCAGTAAGGTCACGAATTTGTTTTCATAGCATTCACATCATCAATATTCATAATCTATACTTTCATTAAGGTTCTATATTGTATTTAAGGCTTCCCCACTTGTTTTAAATGATTTTAGGCTCAATCTACCAGAAGTATTCGAATACTCCTCGATAAGTATTTGAATACTTCATGTTCCCAGAAAGTATCTCAATACTTTCACTAAAGTATTCGCATACCAAAGTATCCGAATACTTTTACTACAACATTCGAATACTATAGAGTATCCGAATACATTCACTAAGGTATCTGAATACCACAAAGTATCCGAATACTACTCGATAAGTATCTGAATACCAAAAGTATCCTAATACTTTTACTAAGGTATTCGAATACTTCCCTTCTTAGAAAAGTATCCTAATACTTCTTGATCAGTATTCGAATACCAAGCAAGTATTCAAATACTCCACGAAAAGTATTCGAATACTTTTCAGACAGAATGCATAAACTCGTGCAGTTTCTGCATAAACTCAGTTTTAAAGGTCCTTTAATGATTCTGAGTCAATTGTCTCCACAAACAGAAGTTTATCACCACTTATCATGCATAGATTAACAACCTTTAACTTGAATAATCAAAGTTCCCCTTTCTAATGACTGAAACAAGCTATAATCATAAACTTTCAAGGGAAATGGTCAAAGGTTACCTCAAGGCTTGTGAAAACAGAAAAAGAAAGTGTCTTGAATCTGTCCTCACCACCCTACAACTCTGGATCAATAAGGCCACGAATTTGGTCTATCAACAAGGTTATTTCCTCCACAAAATGGCTTCTTGAAGCACCAAAATGAGTGAAAATGGTCTTCACACTCCCAACCCAAGAAGTCAGCAACTCAACCCCCACAAACAGAGTTCAGAACCTCTCAAGAATTGATTTTTCTCCCTCACCAAGTCTGCTCTCAAGTGTTTACAAGGAATGATGATGATTCAATGGCTTAAGAGTGGAGAAATGTGGGTAAAAATGGATTCTTGATCAAGTTCCATGCAAAAGCTCAAGTCTTAAGAAGAGGGGAAGGTGGCAGCAATGGGGATCAGCCTTGGGATCAGAAACTGACCTCGGGATGTGTGAAAATTTTCTATTTATAGGTCCACTTAATTAATCCACCGGTATTAGTTCGAATAGCTCTGCTAATTATTTTAATCTCAAACTTCATATTCTGGACCTAGCCTTTTTTCCATGAATTGTTATATTTTTCTTATAATTTTCGCAGCACTTTGCCGGTACGCATTTTATACGTAGTCGATATTAGTTCTGACATCAATGCTCATTATTCTTACTCCCAAACGTGATATCCTTGACCTAGATATTTTTCTAGGAATATCTGTATTTTATTATAATTTAACGGGATACTTCACCGGTACACATTTATACGACGAAGCAAAACCGGTATCAGCACTTTTTATCAGAAAAGCGATTTAAGCATTATTTACCCTTTTCGATAATTATTCTAATCTCTCTATATTTATCCAAGGTCAATTATGGAATTTATTTAAACTCATAATTAATTTATTTAAATTTATAATTAGAGACATACTTGTCCCTAAACATGGGGTATTGCCGGATAAACTTGTCATCCTGCTCCCAAGTACACTCCTCTGGAGTTCTTCCTTCACACTGCACTTTGACCATGGGAATGATCTTGCTTCTCAACTTCTTCTCGTCACGATCGAGTATCTCGAGTGGTCCTACGGGAGTATTTAAGTTCTCCCGAATTTCCACATCATCTAGTTGCACAATATGTGAAGGATACGCTATGTATCTCTGCAACTGGGACACGTGAAACACGTCATGAATGTTGGCCAAGTTCAGAGACAAGGAGAGCCGGTAGGCTACATATAACTCCTCGTAAATCTAAATATGAAATTATATGCTATAATGTGGGTTAAAAGGGAAGGATTAGTAAAAATCCGGAAATTAAGGCCAAACTGTGTGAAAAGGGCAAAATGGTAAATTTACCAAACACGTAACCCGAGACATGAAAAATTGAGTAGAAGACCTCAAATGATAAAAATAAGGCTGAAAATGGATTCAGAACGAAAAATCGAGTGGATAGGCAAGTTTCTGAAATTTTGATGAATAGTGATTTTTCCGTTATAAAATACTGCGTTATAATTGTACCGATAGGCGTGAAATTTTGATCAGTATTTTTAGGAAACAAAAATATGACACGAACAGGAAAAATACGTAGTTTATGAAATTGTGGTTTAAATTAGATGTTTCATTAAAGTTAAATCGCGTGTGGGACCCACCTAGGGATTGGAGTGACTTAAGTGGCTCATGACCCACTTTTTCTCTCATTTTCTCTCTCCTCCCTCTCTTCTCCTCTCCCGTGAGCGTCTGCATGGATGAAGCTTTGGAGTTTTTTTTTATTTTCCCAACTTGAAATCTAGCCACCAAATCAATAGAGTTCCAACATCAAAGTTGTTTGCATTGAGGTTGTGAGTATGTGTCCCTTCTTGAGAGAGTCTTGAAAGTGAGTGTGTGATGAGATCTTCCATGGTGAAGGGGTGGCGGTTTTGTGGATTTTGAGGGCCATTGATGGTGCTTTGGCTTGAGTGGAGGCTTGATTATCACTTCTTGGACCATTTGCAAGCTATTGGTGGTAAGAATTCTTGTTCCCCTTGAAGTTTCATGGTAATCATAGAAATGGGTTTGGGTTTTAATGATGTATGTTGAATGGGGGTAGTTAGGAACCTTTAATGGTGTTGTCCCTTTGTAATTTATTGCTTGTGATGATTTATGCAATAAAATTTATAGTGATATTGGATTTTGTAACTTAGTGAAATTGGTGAAAATTGATGAAAATGTGGGATGTGAACATGAATTGCAATGGTTGAGAATGATTGATTGTGTGTTGGTATATGTAAATAATAGGATTATATGATGAATATAAGTGTTGAATTGGATTGAGAACCTTGTTGGATGGTTCCTTGTAATTTTCGAACCATGTAGTGGGAAGGAAGAATTGAAGTGAAAAATGGTTTTAATCAATGGTTGATACATGGTTAGATTATGTAAAAATGATATAGTTGATGTTATATGATCGTGATTGGTGTTTAAATGATGGTAGGTTGGTTTGATGTAGTGAAATTGAAAGGAGGAATGTTTGATGTGTTGTGTGTGGGAGATTTCAACCATATTGAAGGAAATAAGAAAAATGATGTAAAAATGTGGTATAACCAATGAGTGATGCCTTAGTGCATAAATGGTGATTTAGTTTAATGACTAAAATGGTTGATGTAATTGGAGAAAATGTAGTTGTCCATTAGGCCTAAGTTGTTTTGTTGAGAATTATTGTATTTTGAAAGTGAATTGGTTGTCTTGAAATTGTATTGATGATCATGTTGATTGATCATAATAGGTTTCCTCTCTCGAACTCAATAGAGGAGAATTAAGCTTGGAGCTTACGTTGTGGAGCATTGGCTTCAGAGTTGAGGTAAACCTTTGGAACTTGAGTTTTATTCCCTCGTGTGTTCCACCACACCTAGTGGAAGGTTGTGGTTGGATTTAATGCCTTTGATTATGTATAAATGTATGTTCATGCATTATTGACATGATTGTGTGACATGTTTGGAACATGTTGTGTGATATAATTGTGATCTCTGGCCAGTAGATGTGTGTTGGTTTGGACTTCCGCTGGAAATATCCTTTGGGGATTCCGGTCGGGTTTTTCCGTGGAACCGACTCTGGGAGCGGTACCAGGATGATCCAAACGTAGGACTTCCGCTGGATAGGTCTCATGAGGAGTTCCAGTTGGGTTTTGCCATGGGGTCGTCTCAACCATGGGAGAGGCACCAGGAAGATTCCGGGAGTTATTTGATGGGGTCCTTTAAGGGAATCCTAATGTGGATGTCCTTGAATTTGTGCCCAGTTGTTGTTGTGTGATATTTGTATGTGATGCATTTTATATGATGATCATTGTGCCCACTAGTACCCTTGGTTTACTGAGACATATTTGTATATCTCACCTCGCGTTTGGGGACATCATTTCAGGTTTTGCTGAGCATGGTGGATCTCCGGGCAAGAGGCCCGCTTAGTGGAGGAGTAGAGCGTGAGGTGCATTTGGAGAGTATGACATATTGAAAGATTCCATTTGATGTACATAGCATAGCATTTAATATTGTGGACTTAGGTTATGAACTTGTTGCATGTGGATATTGCCATGCTCTTGTATATTTATGACTATATGCTAAGTCATTTAAAATTGATATATAGTTATGCCTCTTGTTATTTTGTATTTTGGGTGAGCCTGGGACTTGTCTGTAACACCTCGTGTATACTCGGAATATTAACATTACATCGTATTAAGCGGTGCTTAATTAAAAATGCGGAATATTCTTTTTCTTTTCAATTATGACGTCATTATCAATTACCAACTTGATTACTTAATCAATTTCATAAAATATCGCCTGTATGTAAATTGCAATAAGACATATACTGAAATACCTCAATATATAGATAAAGTGTGTATCTAAATCACGGCATTACATCAAGTAATCCGGACAATATCCTGATACATTATTACAACTCCAAAAGACTCAAGACATAATCAAGACATAATAATACTATGTGTCATGGACAATCCCCATGCTCACCAAATAAACATAGTAAACAACAAGTCTCAACATCAAACTCCAAAACATAAACTGAAGCTATAAGCATAAAAGCAGCATGCAAATCCAGCATCCAATCATGTCAGCATAATATAACAGCAATCTAACTCAGCTCCGGCCTCCTGCCGCCTGAGGTCTCAACATTACCTGACCCTGAAATAAGCATTCCCCAAACGTGGGGTGTGATCTCTAAACTAGAAATCTCAGTAAGACAAGGGGTCCTCAATGATATTCCACCCCAAGCTCACTTACATGTGCAATATAAGTTCAAAAAGCATTTATATCATTATCAGTTCCAAAACTATGTAGTGCAACAGATATCTATGGCATGTGTGTAATCACTATCTACTGGCCAGAGAAATGTAGGAATACGTCTATTCCCTACATGTAGTACAAGGAACACCGCTTGCACCTCACCCACAGTCTCACCCTCTTGTATGTTCTACATACTCAGGCTTACCGTATAGGTGGAACACCTCCATGCATATCAATAAGGCCCTAACATACAATAGCTCAACAGCATTTCCAAAACATCAAAAGCATGTAACACAACATGCATATACCATATCCCCATGGGACATGGTGGAACCACAACATGGCTAAACCGAGGACACGAAAGCTTACCTCTAAGCCAGCTATCAAATGCCACAAGCTCAAAGTCCAATCACAGCAGATCACAATCTGATATGGACCAAATATAAATCAATAAACATGTACCACATGCATACAAATTAAAGACACCGCCTTTTCATTGCGTTTTCAAGTCTTAAAGCTTCTAACAAAGCCACAAGCCCTAATCCCATGATTCTGGCTTAGTCCATTAAATACAGAAGTTCAACTTCATCAAACTAGGGTCCACAAACCCCCAATAGCCTACTGTACACACAGCACAGCTACTGTTCTGCGAAATCCCAGAATATCTGGATATTCCTAGGGACCATATCCGGATATGCAACATCCGGATATCCATAATCCCATATCCGGATGTCCAAATCCCATATCCAGAGATCACATATCCAGATATTTCTCGGGCAGATATCCGGATATTTCACAACAGAATGCAAAAACTGCATTTCGTGAAGATATCCTTCAAAGGTTGGGGTTTTACCGATTTTAAACACTTAAACATGCATTTCTAGGTGTGTTAAGCATTACCCAACAACAAGTTATCATCTTTTAGCCTTAACATGCCTCAAGCTTCCATTTTTAAGCATTAAAACTCAAGTTAAAGGTTGGTGATCATACCACACTCAAAAACAGAGGAGGGAGATGCTCTTGGAGCTCACAACAGCCACTCAAAGCTGACTCAACATGATGCACGAAAATGACACCATCAAGAGTAGGTTTTTCTTCACAAAGGTGACACTTTGAAGATCAAAATGCCAAGAATGAGACTCCCACCCTTTAAACACAAAACTCAGCAGTTCAAACTCCCTCACGCAGGTTCTCTAACTCAGAAAAAAGCCAACAATGCAGTCCCAAGGCCAACCCTCACCCTCACCAAGTGTTTAAATGGAAGAACAAGCATCAAAGGTGATTACTTGATCAAGAAATGGAGAAGGAAGCCTAAGAACGCTATTCTGGTCAGCCTCCAAGAAAAGTCACGTTCAAAATTTAGGTATCTAGGGCAATGTGCCCTTAGACATAGTATATATAGCCAAAACTCATTAAAACACGCAGTATTAGCTTAAATTGCTACGCTTATCATTTTGATCCCAAACTTTGGAACCTGAAACTACACATTTTTCCAAGAATTATCATGTTTTTATTATAATTTTCTGAGCACCTTTTCGGTACGCGCTTTTCAAAGTCAGTACTGGTTTCTATCACCAGTTCTCATTATTTGGACTTGAAACTCGTTTTACAAGTCCTACATATTATTCTAGTAATTATCATGCACTTACTTTAATTTTCCGGGATACTTTTTCGGTACGCATTTATACCGACTAGCAGAACCGGTATCTGCACTTTTCGTCAGAAAAACAACTTTCAGCATTATTACTCACTTACTATAATTATTAAGCCTCATAAATAATTATTAGGGTCAATTATGGAATCATTTCCTATTTTTCATAATTAATTAATTAAATACCTTAATTAACGGTGCGGGTTCTTACATTGTCCATGGCCACATAATTGTATTTTGAGGCATTGGAAGACTTGAGTTGTAAATAGACCATTGGTTGTGTAAAATGGTTATGATATTGCAAATGGTTGTAATGATGCATTGATTTATGAATATGCATCATGGAAGGGCTTAGAGCCTACATTAGGACATGTGTAAAGTGTATATAAAGTAGCAAGTGTTAAGAGTAGGTTAGACCACTCATTTTGGGTCTTAAAAGCTGTCATCTGTCATTTTTGCTGCATAGTAATCAATTACTTTTCACTGGTAATCGATTACCTGCAACAGGGAACGAAAAATTGAGCTTCTGTCTTCAAAGTAATCGATTACCAGAGCATTGGTAATCGATTACCTAGTTCAGTAATCGATTATCAATCCTTGGTAATCGATTACCAGAAAATAGGGGAGCCCAAATTAAGGTTCTGACTTCTACAGTAACCTTTGGTAATCGATTACCTCAAGGTGGTAATCGATTACCACTGTGTTAAATTTTGAAAATGTGTTTTCTAAAAGCTAAAAGGAATGGTATTGCTTAGAGAGATTATATTTGGTATGTTTTATGCTTCCGCGAGTTTTGCATTTACAATTATGGCGTTGTTTTAATTGATTACGGAAATGGGTAATGTTTAAATAAAGGAATGTAATAAAAGAAAAAGTTTACCCGTAATTTAATTAACTCAATTACTGTGATTGTAACTGCGCTTAATACCATATGCAATGATAACATTACCGGTACGTAACGGGTTGTTACACTACAAGCCTTATCTTACTAAGAATCTGGTATGGCCCAATGAATCTCGGGCTAAGCTTCCTCACTCCGAGAGCTCAACCAAGACTAGTGACAGGTGAAAGTCTCACAAACACGTGTTCACCCTCAATGAACTCCAGGGGCCGATGCTTGTTGTCATAGTAACTCTTCTGACGGTTTTGTGCTTGCTTCAGCTTCTCCCTGATCATCTGGATCTGCTGGGTAGTCTCTTGGACAAAGTTCAAGCCAAATAATTCTCGATCTCCAACCTTAGACCAACAGGTAGGAGTCTGACAGCGCCTCGTAGGGTGCAATGCCCAGGCTGGCATGAAAACTGTTGTTGTACAAAAACTCAACCAAAGGTAGGTACCGATCCCATGTTGAGCCTTGCTCCAAGGTGCAAGCCCTCAACATGTCCTCCAATGACTGGATGGTCCGCTCAGTCTGTCCATCAGTCTGAGGGTGATAGGCTGTACTCAATCTCAACTGAGTACCAAAAGCTCCCTGCAGCGCCTCCCAAAACCGAGATGTGAACTTTGGGTCCCTATCACTGATGATACTCTCGGGCACCCCATGAAGCCTCACAATCTCGCGAACTTATATCTTGGCCAACTGCTCTGTAGAGAAGCTCACCTTCACTGGAAGAAAATGGGAATGATTGGTCAATCTGTCCAGAATGACCCAAATAGAGTCACAACCAGCCTGAGTTTTAGGCAATCCTACCACGAAGTCCATGGAAATTCTCCCCCATTTTCACTGCGGAATCTCAAGAGGTTGAAGTTTACCAGACGACTTCTAGTGCTCGATCTTTACTTTCTGACATATCAAACACTTAGACACATAAACTGCGATATCTTTCTTCATGCCCGGCCACCAGAAGTTTTTATTCAAGTCCTGGTACATCTTTATAGCCCTAGGGTGGATAATGAATTGGCCTTATGAACCACTAACATCACCTCCTCAGTCAACGGACCTCTAGGTACCATAATCCTCTTCTGAAACATTAACAACCCCTCATCATTCCAAGACACACCATCTTGGTTCTTCACATAGTCAGGGCAGTCTCTTTGCACTTGCGCCTCTTTCATCTTTTCCATCAGCTCATTTTGAACTCTCACTATTTCCATTTCCAAGAGTGCACCCCCAAACAAAGAGGTCACTGTCAAGTCTCGGAACTTCTCAATCACATCAAAGTCATTAATCAACAAACTGGATAGACTCACAAATTTTTGACTCAAAGCATCAGCTACCACATTGGCCTTGCATAGGTGATACTTCAACTCAAAGTCGTAGTCCTTCAGAAATTCCATCCATCTTCTTTGTCTCATGTTCAGCTCTTTCTGGTCAAATAGGTACTTTAAACTCTTGTGATCGCTGAATACTGCAAACTTCATACCGTACAAGTAATGCCTCCAAATCTTAAAGGCAAAAACAATAGCAGCCACTTCAAATCATGAGTCAGGTAGTTCTCCTCATGAAGCTTCAACTTCCTCGAAGCATAAGCAACAACCCTGCTAGTTTGAATCAACACACAACCTAGCCCCTTCTTAGATGCGTCGCAATAAAGCTCAAGCTGCTCCACAGGATCAGGAAAGATCAACATTGGTGCAGTAGTCAATCTTTCCTTTAACTCCTGAAAGCATTCCTCATACTCGTGAGTCCACACAAAGGGAGTCTCCTTCTGGGTAAGGCGAGTTAGTGGCAATACCATCTTAGAGAATCCCTCAATGAATCTCCTATAGTAACCTACCAAACCCAAGAAACTTGTCACTTCAGTAACTGTTTTGGGTCTCTTCCAATCTAATACTGCCTCAATCTTATTTGGATCTACTACAACTCCCTTTGCAGAAATCACATGCCCAAGGAATTTCACTGAATTGAGCCAAAACTCACACTTTGAAGGCTTGGTATAAAGCTTCTTCTCTTTAAGCACTTGTAACCCAGTCCTCAAGTGCTCCTCATGCTCTTCCTCACTATTGGAGTAAATTAATATATCGTCAATGAAGATGATAACAAAACGATCTAAGTATGGCTGAAAAATACGGTTCATGTAATCCATGAACATCGCCGATACATTGGTGAGTCCGAACGGGATCACCAAATACTCATAATGACTGTATCTCGAACGAAACACGATCTTGGGGACATCCTCCGGCTTAACCCGGATCTGATGGTATCTGGACCGAAGATCAATCTTGGAATACACGCAAACACCCCTAATCTAATCCAAAAGATCATCAATGTGTGGGAGAGGATACTTGTTCTTGATTGTCACCTTGTTCAACAGTCTGTAATCGGTGCACAATCGCATAGTCCCATCTTTCTTCTTAACAAAGATGACCAGTGCTCCCCATGGAGACACACTCGGCCGGATGAAGTTCTTCGCAGAAAGATCCTCAATATGCTTCTTCAGTTTCGCTAACTCAGGTGGAGACATCTGATATAGAGCTAATGAAATCGGCCCCACACCAGGAAAAAGATCAATGGAGAACTCTATCTCTCGCTACGGCAGAAACTCAGGAAACACCTCGAGGAATTCCCTCACCATAGGAATGCCGGTAATATTCCTTTGTGTCCCATTCACCAAACCTCCCAACATGACATAACCATATGCCCCTGCTTTCAAGGCCCTCCTAGCCTGAAGCACTGATAGATAAGGAGAAGAACTGGTAGTGGAATCACAAGGAGATATCGCCAATTTCTTCGCACAACAATCAATCATCACACAATTCCTGGACAACCAGTCCATGCCAAGGATGATCTCCAGATTATCCGTAGGCAAACCAATCAGGTCTAACGAATACTCACGACCATCCCATTGAAACACAACATCATGGTGTACAGAGAAAGTATCACACTTATCTCCAGTGACGGTAGTAACCCGCAAAGGTGGAGAAAGCACAGAAATGGAAAACACAAGCTCCACAATAATCGGGGTCGCAATGAAAGAGTGCGTAGCCCCGGAATCAAATAATACATCAACGTCACAACCACCAATAAAAACAGTACCTCTCACAAGGTTTGAAGCTTTATCCGACTACTGACGATCAAGGGTGTAAACTCAGCCCGTGGCTGGTGGTATGACAGGTGCCGCTATAGGTGGAATAGGAACCATCTGTAAAAGAACTGCCTGAACCGCTGCAGCCCTAGCAGCTGACGAAGAACAATCTCTGGCATAATGGCCCTCCTTGCCACACTTGAAACAAATAACTTGACCGGTGGCACAAGGCCCAACATGTGATCTCTCGTACCTGGTGCATCTAGGAATGGTAAGAGGTCTAGCTATACCTCTTTGCTGAGTCAATGTCCTCTTGAACTGGTTCGGCGTTTGTCTGGCAGATAGCTGCTTTCCTTTATCTTTTCCTCCAAATTTCCTATCTCTCCAAGTAGTAGAGCCACTAGCTCCCTTCGCCTCAGGTTCCCCAGTCTTCCTTTTCTTTGCCACACAAACATCCTCAATGTCCTTGTACTGCTGAATCAAAGTACCAAAATCTCTAGAGGAAGCTCCAGCGATCCGATCCGTTATCTCTCCATTAAGTCCCTTATGAAACTTAGAAGCCAATAATGCAGGTGTAGGCATAACAATACGCAATTAGGCAAATTTGGCCAGTTCATTGAACTTAGCAAAGTATTCATCAATCGACATCGAGCCCTGCACCAAGCGCTCAAACTCTCCCTGCTTCCTCTCCTGAGCATCATACGAAAGTATCTACCAAGGAATAGCTCCTCAAAGAATGGACACGTGATAACATGACCCTACATCTCATAGGCTTGAGAGGTGTTCATCCACCACTCGTGAGCATCTCCCTTCAGCATATAAGTAGAAAACAATAGCTTTTGTGGGTCGGTACACTGCATTACCCTGAATATCTTGTCCATGGCCTGAAGCCATTTTGCAGCAACTATCGGATCATAGGATCCATCAAAGGAAGGTGGCTTATACATACGGAAAGCATTCAGCCGACGGTCTCTCGTCTCCTGATCTTCCACTGGCTCATAAAAGGGTTGCATCATCCCTGTGAAGTGACTAACACCCTCTATGTAACTTTGACCATCGTCCTCTGGAATGTGCGTCCCACCTCCTCCATCCCCATCCTGGTGACTAGGTGGAAGCAGTTGTGGTGGTGGGGGTAGAGGTAGTGGCGGAGGATGTTGGCCATCAACACAATCAGTCCTCATCTCTTCCAACATGACCCTCATCATGGTCATGTTCGCCAACCTATTCGCCTCAAGCACGTCTTCGATTGCTTTCATGTTCGCCTCTCTCACGGCGTCCATCATAGCCTGATTGGCCACTCTAATGGCCTCTTGATCGACTTGTCTAGTCGTCTGCATCTCAGCCAATGCAGTCAGGATTGGATCAGGCTAGCCCTCATTCGTCTCTCAAGTCCTCCTAGGAAGTACCATAACTCTGCACATGTTACACAAAGGAAGAGTTGATCAGGCCCACACGATGTGGTCACGCATACATTATCATAGCAAAATCTAAAAGAAACTCACAAGACAATTCACACGATAAGGCATCTTAAGTTATTGCAATACATACAGGCTTTTTCCCTAGAAAGTGCTCTGATACCATAAAATGTAACACCTCGTGTGCACCCAGTGTATTAAACATAGAAATTGTAATAGCGCAGCTCAATAAATGCGGAAGCTAAATTTTTTTTCCAATTACGAACCTTATCATATTAACCAAGTGGATTTACTTATTAATTATCAAAATATCGTCTGTATGTAAATTGCAATAAATAACTACACTAAATAACCTCATATCATAAATAAGCTGCAATACCCCGACACATCATTTTTTTGAAAAAATGCGTGTCGAACACGTGTCGGACACCGACAAGTTCCGACACACGTCCGACACGCGGTCAATATTTTGGGACACGTGGTCAACTCTCCGACACGTTTTTCTGACACGCAGGCAACTTTTTCCGACATGTGGTCAACGTTCTGACACGCTCTGACACATTTTTTTTAGTCTTAATTTTTTTATTAACCAAAAATAAAAAAAATCATTTATAAATCATTTTTTTCTGTTATGAAATTTGACAAGAAAAATTAACAAGATACGAAAAATTATTATTTTTTATATTTATGTTATAAAATTTGAATATTTGATTGGTTATATGACTTATTATGGACTACTATATGTATTAAATATAAATTATATTATATAAATTAAAAATATTATTTAATATCAAAATGTGTCCCAACATGTCAAAATATGTCATTTTTTAGAATTAACGTGTCGGCGTGTCATGTCCCATGTCTCGTGTCAGTGATCGTGCATCATTATATCAAGTCACGGAACTACAACACGTAGACCGGATAATATCCTGATACCAAATACAACTCAAGTCTGAACAATTACAGCTTATACCAACGTGGCATGGACAACCCTCATTCTCACCAAATAAAACAACATAATCATAGCATCTCTCCAATACAATAACCATAGAGAAATAATAAGGTAGATATGAATCCAAATGCGTGTTAACAGATAGGCACGCATATATCAGCTCAACTCCGGCCTCCTACTGCTAGAGGTCTCAACCTCAGAGGTACTTGTACCTGAAAATATGCCCCACACGTGGTCTCAACCTAGGGCTGTGTGAAAAATTTCTATTTATAGGTCCACTTAATTAATCCACCGATATTAGTTCTAATAGCTTCGCTAATTATTTTAATCTCAAACTTCGTATTTTGAACCTAGCCATTTTTCCAGGAGTTGTCATATTTTTCTTATAATTTTCGCAGCACTTACCAGTACGCGTTTTATACGTAGCCGATATTAGTTCTAACATTAACGCTCATTATTCTTACTCCAAACTTGATATCCTTGACCTAGATATTTTTCTAGGAATATCTGTACTTTTATTATAATTTTTCGGGATACTTCACTGGTACGCATTTATACCGCGAAGCAGAACCGATATCAGCACTTTCATCAGAAAAGTGATTTTAGCATTATTTACCCTTTTCGATAATTATTCTAATATATCTATATTTATTCAAAGTCAATTATGGAATTATTTCTTAAACTCATAATTAATTTATTTAAATTCCTAATTTATCGTTGTAGGTTCTTACAGAGGGTTAAAAGTGTGCTGCACTTTTATGCATCATTTTATTATACATTCAATGCACTTGTAGGTTCAGCCATATGGCATGGTACCATGGTATCATATAGTACCCGGTACCGGGGCAGGAACCTAGGCATGGTTCACATAGGTACCTATAAGAGATTCCTATGAGTGCCACAAAAATTCTCTTTGGGGAAGGATATGAAATATACTTATATATACACATATGAAAAGGTGTTATATACGCAATGTAGTTCATGAAATTGCCTTGGAATACGATATGTCACTATATGTATTTCATGAATGGATTGAGTATCATTGCTTGCTGGGATTTTCTCACCCCTTTTTGGGCTGTAAATTACAATTGTAGGTGCTTAAGAATGTAAGAAGGTTTTGCTTCAAGGAATCCAGCAAACTGATTTTATATTGGATGTCATATCTGTGCATCCGAATCATGTAATAAAGGGGAATATATAGTGAACTTGATTTGTTGCTTACTCATGTTGTAAAAACTTGTTAATTGTAATCTTGGACACTACTAAGCCTTATGTTTAATGTTTTCTCATTACGAATTAGCGGTATGCTGAAATCATGTTGATGGCAAGACAAAGACTTAGTCTTATGTAAGGATTAATGTACAATTTTCTTATGATGTGATTGTTACAAAGCATAACCAATGGCAAGTTTCTTAAATTAGTGTACGTCAAATTTCCTATTTCATTAGTCCAATGGAGATTTTGTGAATGGAATAGAAACTGGACTTTCTTGGATATGATTTCAAGTTGAATTAATGGAAGAATGATTTTATAGAAAAGAAACAAATTGTTTAAATCAATTTTATACAAAAAAGCTGGTTCAAATTCTGTTCATACATCAAGTTTGTCCACTGTCTTCAAAAATTTATATTTAGCGCTACAGACCTTCAATTACTACAAACTTTATATCAATTTAAAGTCACTGATGTCTACTTTCTCCTATACAAATTTCAGGTAATTGGCCAAGATTTCTATTTGTTATGATTTTTGGAACCCAGGTTTTTTTTTTGTTTCGTTTCAAGCATTTTCTGTTTTCAAAAAAATAAAAGTGGTTATCTATTAAAGAATCACATTCTGTAAGTGCTCCAATACGATTAAATGGATATTCTCCCGGACGTGTATAGGCAGGGATGTCACAAGTTTTCTTACTATATCATACAAGTTCCCTTTCCTTATCTTTAAGGGCTTATCACTAGCATTATCGTGCTCAAGTTTCTCCTACTTCGTATTGGTATATATGTGTTGTTTATAATTGCTTACCGTGATGCAACAACAATTTTTGGAAAAATTCACATTATCATTGATTTTATGATATAATACTTGTTCTAATGTTTTTCTAATGCTAGGTATTGTAACATTCTGTGTGCTCCTAGTGTATTAACTCAATTATGGTATTAAGCGCAACTGGAAATATTCCTTGGACACTTAATAGAGCTAAGATAATCTCTTTGTATATGATATTATGAAATAAAAGATAGGTACCGTGAAATTATGAATAAACTTTTTCTTTTACAAACATGGTATTATACTCAATTGATATGTTCATACCCTATATAGTTCATTCAATCACTTAACTGTTTCACATCTTCAAGACTTAAAACTTTAATTACCCTTATAATATAGGTACTAATGGTAGGACTACCATCCATGGTGGAAGAGGTTCATCCAACTTCCTTAGAGTACCATACTCTCTTTTTTATGGTTTCCCAAGGTATCTTCTAGCCGACAGTCGAATCTTTTCGAGGTAGGAGATCACATTAAGTGGATAAACCTCTCCCAACAAAGCCTTTTCCATACACACGGCCAGGGATCGAATCACTGTCAACATGTTTAAGAAACTCAGCTATCTACCAAATGTGCTGGCCTTTGTTGGTAAGTACCACACTTTTAATTAAGGCACCATAACTCTTTAGAAGTGAGTTTAGGCCTTATGGAAACACAAGTTCTTTCATTGACATAAATACCACAACCATGGAATCCTACTTAGATTAGTTTACGTGGGAGAAGTCATACTTACCTATAGGCCATTGGATAGAGGAATTTAGGTTCTTTGGGGTCACTCAGATTCATATTTTTACTCTTGGAATAGGTAGGATTTGAATCCTGGCATTCAAATCCTCCTCACTGAAATGCTCGTCGTAGCAAGCAAGTTTTTTTTTCCAGTGCTGTCCACTGAAGTTATAGCGAGCAAAATTAGTGAACAACTCTAGAAAAACCCTTTTTTTTAGTTTTGCTTGCTGAAATGCTCCCTGTAGCGAGCAATTCCAGAGTACGCGAGGCTTCCTATTTTGTGCCCTAAACTCCATCCTTGGTTTCAAGTACGTTACATCCCAAAATATATCATCCATGCATTCAATCCATTACATTTATCAATATTAGCTTGTATTACAAATCATCAAAATATCTACAAGCCTTTTCCCCCAAAAAAATGGTTTTAAAAGAACTATACCCCCCAAAATATTTACATGTAAAACCCCAAAATGACATCCACCTAAAGCTATATAATTAGTCTTAAGGCTAAGTATGCTCATTCCATCAAGATGGACCAGTCCCTATTCTATGAGAATATAACACCTCGTAGTTTTAAAACACATAATTATAGTTAAAATATGGATTAAAGGGTAGGATTAGTGAAAATCCTGAATTCAAAGTCAAAATACGTAAAAAGGGTAAAACGGTAAATTGCTAAACACGTAACCCTAGACAATGAAATGTTAGTAGAAGGTCTCAAATGGGAAAACCAACCTTGGAAATGGATTCAAAACAAAAAATTGAGTGGTTAGGAAAGTTTCTGGAAATTTGATGAATAGTATTTTTACCGAGTAAAAATACAGCGATACAGTTGCACCAAAAAGCGTGCCAAATGAAATTCGAGCTCTAGGCTTGGAAATAAGTTGGAAAAGTTACATAGGACTAAGATTTATGATTATTGATGAAATTTGATTAAAGTTAGGATTTTTGGGGAAACGTGCCCACAGTGCACATAACAGCTTAAAACTGTGATTTCACTTAATGACCGGAAAACTCCGGATTCATCTGCTCAAGGGAAATTAAAGGACTTTGGTGAATGTTAAAATTTGGAGTTTCTAAATAGTCTAGGAATTAATTGGAGATTAGTAGTTTAAGCGAGAGATTCGAAATAATTTGAATTGCACGATGTGGCGAGTGGGACCCACCCACTTAAGTGGACTTATGTCATATGGGAAAACGCTATTGCTTCATCACCTTCTCTCCTGCTTCTCCTCTCTAACCTGCAACCATGGCTATGTTTGGGGGGAAAATTTGTGAAGCTTGGTTCTTGATCATTCATCCACCAAAATCCAACTTCCACTACATGAAAATTTAAGTAAAACACCATACAAACCTAACCATACCATTCTCAACTCTTGAAACTCTCTATTTTGAGAGAAAAGTCTGACCTATTTCAAGGATTTTGAGGATAAAGTGATGTTCTTGGAGTTGTTTGCTTGAGCCATGCTTGAGAATTGTGTGGAGGGATCCTACGCCTTGATCCTTGGTAAGTTGTTCTACCTATTGATGATTATTTTGGTGGATTGGAATGTGAAAACCTAGAGCATGTGTGTGTGAAGTGATATGGTTAGGGACCTCAAATTGAATTTGTGTATTAGATAAATGTGTCTTAAAATGATGTTTTATGATGATTGAGCTCATAAAATTTATTGAGAAAAAATATTTTAACTAAGGCAAAATTGTGATTGATGAGCATGACTTTGTGAATATGGATTGTTGTGTGATTGGAAAATTGAGTTGTATTAGTTAGTTATAGGTTGGATGGTGTGTTTGAAGTGTGAAATTGAATTGAAAGTCCCTTGGTATATAGGCATGCATGATTCGGCCAAAGAGGGAAGAGTGAGGGAGGATGATGTAAAGTTGATATAATTGGTGTTGTGATGATTTGAACCAAGTTTAATGGGTTGTGTGATTGTGTAATGCATGTGAATTGGAAGCAAAATCATTGGATGTGCCTAGGTGTTGATTTCGGCCTAAAAGACGAAATTTAGGAAAAATGATATTGAGTTGTAATTGAATGAGGTTGTGGACTTGAAATGGTGTTGTTATGGACTTAGGAAGCCATATGAACGTTGAAATAAAATTAACAACATGGTTACATATTTAAGGCCTTATGGCCGAAATGGTGCTTATGTGGGGGGAGTTCATTATGTTGTATTTTAACTTGATGCACCATTGAATTGATGATCCTATGTGTGATCGTTGTAGGTTACCTCCCATTGACGTGATCCTTGAGGTTGAGCTTGGTGGATTGCCTTTGATCCTTGATCAAAAGGATTTGGGTAAGTGCTTATGTCACAATTGCATGAATGCTTGAATGACCAAGTGAGTGGTCTTTATAGTACTAATGTATATAGGAATCACCTGTTGTGTAGGCATTTCTGGTTGGACGAAGTTACGGTATAACTTGCATTGAAGCTACCTAGCTTGGGAGCTTCAAGAAGGTAATCTCTTGGTACTATTGTTAATCCTCGTGTGTGCTCCACCATGCCCATTGGGGTAGTGGTTGGAAGTTGTATGTCAATGATGTGATTATAACATGCTCATGCATATATATATATATATGTTGGGTACATAGGATGTATCGTATCTCTGGCCAGTAGATAGATTATCGTATGGCGTTGCGGACTTCCACTGGATAGGTCTCCGTGAGGGAGTTCCAGTTGGCCTGGGGCCATGGAGATGTTATCAGTTGAGGAGCTCTCTAGGAATGTCTCGGGTGAATCGGAAGGAGGGAACCTTAAATGATGTTCCAGGAACATATTCTTGGATGAGAGCCCATATGCTATATGCCGATGCCAGTAGGCCGGGTGTTGCGTGATTTTGGCTATCACCATTCCAGCTTCATCGTATATTTTATCCTTATACATCACTATTTCTCTAAATCCCTTACTATATCCCTTGTTGTTATGATTCATTATTGTACATTTACATCTGAGTGAGCCATTGGGCGGAGTGATCCTCCAAAACCTCTGGATTACTGAGATATATTCGTATATCTCACCCCGCGTTATAGAGCATTATTTCAGGTGGTTGTAGCGGGACTGGAGCAACGGGCAAGAGACTCATGGGTTGAGCTTATGGAGTTGGAGATCATTTTGCACTTTGGGGCCACACTTGGCATAGGCTAGACTTAGAGTATGAATATTGTATATTGCATTGGTGATTTGTATCATGTCTTAATTGTTCATGCTTCTTTTTGGCTAAGTCTAGATTGGCATGTTTATTGTTGTATTTGAGGTACCTTATTGTTGTTATATTTGACATTGGAGGATTGTAATTAATGCTTATGAACCTTGTGTAATATTGTAAAGCATGTATGTGATGAAAGAGCAATAGGCCTATTTTAGGTTATGATCTATTTGTTAATTGCTAAGAATGCATGAAATAGAATAATGTGATTGTAATGAGTTTAAGCTTTGATAAAGTTAAGTAATGGATTGTCTGTCAATCAATGAGAATAATGTAAATTGTTATGGGTTGTAAGAGAAGCAAGGCATTGTTAATCCTTGTATGCCACCCTTGTCTATGAAGTATCATTTGAGGCTTTAAAACACACTTTTGATAAAGTGCGATAGGTTAAATAAATAAATGAGGTGCC
The DNA here is from genome assembly GCF_033153095.1 of Gastrolobium bilobum. NCBI lineage: Eukaryota > Viridiplantae > Streptophyta > Magnoliopsida > Fabales > Fabaceae > Gastrolobium > Gastrolobium bilobum. The sequence continues at coordinate 26,018 of NW_026898135.1, forward strand.
GTCAAAATTTATAATAAAATGACAGTTTTTAGACTGAATTTTGGAGAGCATATCTCCCTCCACAGAGGTCCAATAAGGACGTGCCATACATCATTTTGAAGATTTAGCTGTCAGCTATGTTGTCTATTATGTTGTATAAAATTTTTAGAGCAATTGGTTAAGTGGTTTGTTCAGAATCTCAAAAATGGTGAGGTATGTTTAGTGCCCTGTTTTGGGTTGGGTGGCAGTTTTGCTTGTCCAACTTCAAACGGTGATAACTAGAGCTAGAGATAACTTTATGAGGCGTGTGATACCTTGTTGGAAAGGTAATTGAGTTTAGAATAACATACTAAAAGATGAGAGGTTCATAAAATGAAAATTTTGCACAGTTTCTAAAAGACTGAAGCATGTTCAGTTATAGAAAAATCGTAAAAATGAGATTTATTCTAAGTGAGTTTATGGGAACTCCTTAGTGCTTAAAATAAGTAATGTATGATAGTTAGACATTTATTTTATTTATTCCACATTTAGAATTCAGTTATGATCACAGCCTATGTCATTACGTTTTATTATTGTTTTTAAAACGCTTACGTAATGAAAAGGAAAAAGTTTACTCGCATTTTTAAATGAACTGTTATGATTGTAACTGCGCTTAATATCATAATCAATGTTAACAATACCGCTGTACAACGGGCTCTTACAGAGAACCTGAAAAATGTCCTTAAATGGGCTGAGAGATGAATCTTAGTAAACTTAGGGCCCTTTGAGATCGCTCTGCCCTTAAATTCACCTGCCTACATGAAAATTAGAACAACATGGTATAATATAACATCATATAATCAAAGAGCCAACCTAGAGTTGATCAATCTATACATCTAGTGTACTAGGATCACTTAATATGTCGTCACTAAGACAAGGGTCCGCATGGAACTTCCAAGAGTTTGACCTCTTAGGATAATCCCCTAAACAGAACTCCATGTCATATTCTCTTGGCCCATAAACCTACCTAGGCATGAATGTCCTTCGTGTACCCAGTACATTAAGATCACTCAAGGAATCATACATTAAATGAGCATTGGTATAGAACTCCTAAAAGTGAAACCTCTTCGGATACATCCTTGCAAGGAAAAGTCCATACTATATTATTTTGGCCAATGAACCTCAACCAATCAACTCATGATTCCATGGCTACACATATAAGTGCATCATATCACACATCTAACCTTTAGTGCTTGTTTATTAGATCATACACCAATAAGCAACAACTCTATATGAATACACATTACACCATAATCTAACAATTCACTCAATCATTCAAACAATAACCATTACCCCAATAAGGGGTATGGTGGAATAATAAGTGGGACTAATTCAAAGGTCCAAAAGTCCATTTTTTATAAGTTTGGATCCAAAGCTTTGTTTTGGTCCAAAGGTCACCAATAAACAACTTATTTCAACATAATGCAAACCATTCACCAGCACATGTAACCCATGAATTTATCAAGTCCATGCCTCAACTCATCAATATATAAGGAAATGGTACTTACTCCTAATTCTTCAAAGTATAACAATAGAATCCTAACCCAAAGTGGGTTCCAATGGTGGTTTCAATTCAAATCCACCTCTAGAATCAATGTTCCTACATCAAGTACATACTAAAACACCATCAATTTCATCAAACCATACACTAATAATAAAAAACCAATTTTACAAACCCTACATTATAGAAAACATTCATGAAACTCAAAGAGAGTTGGGTTCTTTATTATCAACAAACAACAGAGAACAGAAAACTTCATATTTATTATTCATTATCTATCAGAATGGTACAAGTGAGAATTTATACTACAAGTCCTCCCTCAGGTTGTTACAACAGCATAACAGAAATACAACTGCATAACAGAAACTAAGTTTGTTACAACAGCATCCTACGTGGCAACCTATACAACATTCTAGAAATGAAAGGAGGAATATATGTTAATACTCCCCCTCAAGATGGAGAGTAGATGTTAAGAACTCCCATCTTGGAGAGAAGAGCATGAAATGGTGTAGGATGCAAGGCCTTTGTCAACATATCAACAAGTTGACTAGAAGAAGGAACATGAAATGTACGTAAAGTCCCTTTAGTAATATGCTCACGAACAATGTGACAATCAATGTCAATATGCTTCGTGCGCTCATGGAACACAGAATTTGCAGCAATATGGAGGGCTGCTTGACTGTCACAAAACATATGAGCAGGTCCAGAATGAGGTGTATGAAGATCACGCAGCAATGAGAAAAGCCACAGCAGTTCACATGTGGTAAGAGCCATTGATCTATATTCTGCCTCAGCTGATGACCGTGAGACAGTAGTTTGTTTCTTGGACTTCCATGAAATTAAAGAATGACCAAGAAAAATACAGAATCCAGATGTGGATTTGCGAGTATCAGGGCATGAAGCCCAATCAGAATCACAAAAGGCATGTAATTGTAATGGAGAGGAAGATGAAAAGAAGACACCTTGGCCAACAGTGGATTTTAGATAGGATAGGACACGATATGCAGCATGTAAATGTGGAATCCTTGGTGCTGACATAAACTGACTCAAATGATTGACTGCAAAGCATAAATCAGGTCTAGATACTGTGAGGTAGAGAAGCTTTCCAATGAGCCTGCGATATTGGGTTGGATCAGGTAGTAGATCACCATCATCAACAGAGAGTTTGAGATTAACTTCTAGAGGTGTGTTGTGAGGTTTGCATCCAAGTTGACCTGAATCTTGTAATATTTGTAATGCATACTGTCTTTGGCAGAGAAAAATTCCTTTTGGAGAGCGAGCTATTTCCAAACCAAGAAAATATTTGAGGGATCCCAAATTTTTAAGCTTGAACTTGCTATCTAGAGCAGTAGTTAAATGCTGCACCTCAGAAAAATCATTAGAAGCAACAAGAATATCATCAACATATATCAGAATAACAATGAATAGATCATTATGTTTCTTAACAAACAGTGAATGATCAGCTGGAGATTGAGTAAAGCCAAGTGAAATGACAGTAGTGGATAGTTTGGCAAACCATTGCCTTGAAGCTTGTTTCAAACCATAAAGAGATTTGGTTAATCGACAAACAGCATATGGTGGCATCTCCCCCTTACTAGAATAACCAGGAGGAACCTTCATGTATACTTCCTCTAACAAATCACCATGGAGAAAGGCATTGTTGACATCCAATTGGATAAGGTGCCAACCAGAAACAGCAGCAAGGGCAAGCAATAATCGAACAGTTGTAATCTTTGCTACAGGAGCAAAAGTATCAAAAAAATCAATACCTTCTTGCTGGTTGAATCCTTGAGCGACAAGCCTTGCTTTAAAACGTTCAAGGGACCCATCTGCATTATATTTTACACGGTAGACCCATTTGCAACCCACAACTGGTTTACCAGGAGGAAGAGAAGTAAGCTGCCAAGTGTTGTTTGCTTCAAGAGCATGGATTTCAGCTTCCATGGCAGCAGTCCACTCAGGTAACTGGGAAGCTTCAGAATATGTTTGAGGTTCAAAATGTTGGGAAATAGCATTAACATATGCTAGATGTGGAGGAGCAATATGGTCATAAGAGATATATTTAGAAATAGGGTGAGATGTAGATGAAGAACATATGTAATCTTGAAGATGAGGAGGTGGTTTAGAGACACGAAGGGGTCTTGAGGTTGAGGGTGCAGAGGTTGTGGAAGAATGATAAGTAGGTAGAGAAAAAAATGATGAATCAGTTGGTGTGGAAGATGCAAAAGGAAAAATATTTTCTGAGAATTTCACATCTCTAGAAATGATGATACGGTTGGAATGAGGATCCAGAAGCTTGTAACCTTTGTATCCAGGTGGATAACCAATGAATACAGCAGGTAAAGAACGTGGAGAAAACTTGTGACGGGTTTTGGACAGGGTAGAATAATGACACAAACACCCAAAAACTTTAAGATGATCATATGAAGGTGACCTGTGAGAAAGAAGCTCAAAAGGAGTCTTGTTATGTAAAAGTGGAGATGGTGTCCGATTAATAAGATATATGGCAGTGAGAATACATTCAGGCCAATAGACTAAAGGAATATGAGATTGAAAATATAATGCTCGAGCAACATTGAGAATATGTTGGTGTTTTCTTTCAACCACTGAATTTTGTTGTGGTCTATCAACACAAGAGTGAAAAATTTGAATGCCTTTAGAAGAAAAAAAATCGGACAAATGGAATTCTGGTGCATTATCACACCTAATTGATTTAATTGAAATGTTGTATTGTGTAGACATCAGTGTATAGAATTGAGGAAAAACAGTTTTAAAATCAGATTTGTGTTTCAAAAAATAACACCAAGTGAATCGAGTTGCATCATCTACCAAAGTTAAGAAAAATTTGTAACCATCAACAGAATGGGTATGGAAAGGTCCCCAAATGTCACAATGTATTAAATCAAAAACAGAATGAGACATTTTGGGATTCAATATAAAAGGCAATCTGCGTTGCTTTGCAAGTGGACAAATCAAACATGGAGAAGAAATACAATCACTATCAGTAAAATGTAAATCATGTTTCATCTGATTTAAAACTGTATGAGACAAATGACCAAGACGAAAATGCCAAATAACAGATTTTGGCAGACTAACAGTGGAACAAAAAATTGAAGGAACATCAAAATGTAAAAGAGAAAAAGCATCTAAAATGTAAAGACCACCAACTCTCTTAGCAGTTCCAATCACTTTGGCCGAGGAAGGGTCCTGAAGAGAACAAGATGAAGAAAAAAAAATTAGCAACGAGGGATGAGTCTCGTGTGAGAGCACTGATGGACAAAAGATTGAAAGAGAAGGATGGAACATATAGAACATTATGGAGTATAAGTGTAGATGAAAGTTTAACACTACCAATAGAATGTACAAAAACTGAAGTGTTATTTGGAAGAGAGACTGTAAAATCGGATGATAAAGATGAAGAAAAAAAATTAGGTGTGCATGTGACATAATGTGTAGCACCCGTGTCCAAAACCCATGAAGTTAATGGAAAAGAAAAAGATGACCTACCACTGAAGCTGGCAACTGAAGGAGATGTATCCGTGGTAGATGGATGTGATGCAGCAGGTGAAGACGTGTTGGTGTTAGAAGGAAGAAGACTCATAAGCTGTTGATATTGGGATGGAGTCAACATGGGAGTAGTAAAGGTGGGTTCAAGACAATTAGAGGCCAACATATTAAAATTGGCATGGGCTGAAGGGTTAAGTGGACTGGGCCGCATGGATCTGGGCTTGTAGCCAGGAGGAAATCCATGTAACTTGAAGCATTTTTCTTTCGTATGACCAACAACATGGCAATGGGTACATTGGGGCCGTGGACGACGGAGCGGAGCAGAGTAAGCAGCAGCCACCGGAGTAGGGCCGGAATCTGGAGATGAAGACATGCCAGAAGCAGAATTGAGTAACGGTGTATCTGGTACCATGGACGGAGAATGTGTAATCTGACGTTGTCTTTCTTCTTGAAGAATCAAAGAAAAAATTCTTGACAATTGAGGAAGAGGTTCCATGAGTAGAATCTGAGCTCTTACAGAAGAAAAAGAATCATTGAGTCCCATTAAAAATTGAAGAGCATAATCTTGCTGATGAAGATCAGAAATCAAACGTGAAGCTCCACAAGTGCACACAGGAATAGAAGCATAATCTTGAAGTTCATCCCAAAGCACTTTGAGGCCCGTGTAATAAGCATTGATATCAAGATTTCCTTGTGTAAGAGATGAAATCTGTTGTTTTAATTGAAAAATTTTCGGACCATTGGCTTGTAAAAAACGGATTCGAAGATCCGTCCAGATCTCAGATGCAGATGAGAAATATAGAAGACTGTCAGCTATGTCCTTAGAAACAGAATTCAAAATCCAAGATGTTACCATGGAATTACAGCGTTTCCAGTAAGGAAATAGAAGATCATCAGAACCAGGTTGGGGAAGAGAACCATCAACAAAACAGGATTTGTTCTTTGCTGATAAAGCAATCATCATTGCACGACTCCAAGAGTGAAAGTTGGATCCAAGAAGAGCATGAGCAACCAGTATCAGCCCAGGATGATCACCGTTACTCAAGAAGTATGGGCTATTCGAATCCTCCATGGATACAGAGGATGAAAGAACTGAAGATGATGCGGTTGGACGAGATGGATTGTTATTTGCAGATCCACGAGCCATGACAAAGACAAGAACTATGAATCTACTGATACCATATTATCAACAAACAACAAAGAACAGAAAACTTCATATTTATTATTCATTATCTATCAGAATGGTACAAGTGAGAATTTATACTACAAGTCCTCCCTCAGGTTGTTACAACAGCATAACAGAAATACAACTGCATAACAGAAACTAAGTTTGTTACAACAGCATCCTACGTGGCAACCTATACAACATTCTAGAAATGAAAGGAGGAATATATGTAAATATTCTTACCTTTATTACTCTAGAACTTGAAGGGAGGTGAAGCTCCAAGCTTCAATGGAGAAGAACCACTTCCTTCTCCCCACACAAAGTGGCGACCCAAGCTTCAAAGAAGGAGTAGGAGGGTTCCTTTTAGATTACCAAGTTAGGCTAGGTCTTGGGCAAGGTAGAGCCTGAAAATCTATGGAAGATTATTGAAGAAAAGGATATAAAAATGGGGTCCTTGGAGGTGCATGAAAATTTTCACAACGAAGGGGTGATAATGAAGTTGGTATCGTGAGCAAGGAGAAAAGAGGATGAGAGGACGTTGAGAGCAAGAGTGTGTGTGATTAGGTGTTTAGAAAATATCTTTGTGGTGAAAAGACCATTTTACTCTTAGCTCCTTCCTTTTTTTCACAAATCAACCCTTTGGCTATTTGATTGGGACTTTTAAGTGAGTTAGGTCCAAGTGGATTGTGTTACACACTTAATTTATTTTAGGGTCTTACTAATTTTGCATAATTATACTTTTGCCCCAAGACTTTTAATATTTGCATTTTTACAATGAAAACTGACTTAAGCTCAAAATTTGACCTTTCATCAAATTAACACTCTAATTACATATTAATTTCTAATTAATATAATTTAATTATTCGAGTTATTATAGGTATGCTAATCAGATAAGAATTAAATATTGAAAATCAAGTTATACATAATGATTTTATTTTAACAAAGTATGATATTTGATTGATTATTTAGTGATAATGTTATATAAGTAAAATTATAGTTTTGAAAATATATAAAATAAGAAGATTTAATTTTGAAATTGTTAAAAATTTAAAATGCTCAAGTAGATTTGATTTAACTTAATTTTAATTTTCAATTATTTTAATTAAATATTTTCCCTTATTAGTTTAGTTATTTTATCCACTTGATTTGTCTTAAAATCATATTATTAAAAGTAAGGATAATAAAATAAAGAATTTAACTTATCTCCAGTCAGATTTTCAAAAAAATTCAAATTAACTTGATGTTTTGGACTGGTCTTATTGGCTCAGTCCAATGGACCGGCCATTAAGATTTATATAAGTAGTCAATCCCCTACATCTTTAAAGTGATAATTTTAGACCATTTTGTAGAGGATCATATTCTCATGCACAAGCACAACTCAAACCTCACATATAGATGAATGTGTTTGCCTTACACAGCCCATTAAGGCAAAACTGTTATGGCTCATTCTCTTACTCATATCCATCTTCTGTTATTGAAGAGATACCTTCAATACACTATTAAGAGAGTTGTATGACCAGACTCATTGTGCCCTCACACACAATCCCCCCTTGCTATCATCTTTTGCTTAAGACTATTCATGATGACTCTCTATATTCATGGCCTATATCATTGTCTCTTTGATTAGTGTTACATTGAGATACTACACCCCTTTTTTAGGGAAATAAATCTAATCTTATTAGTCATTACTGGAAAGTTCACTAGTAAATAATTTTTAAACATAATAAGTAATCTTTAAATCAAATTACATATATTTTTAAATATGCTAAGCATATTGTATCCGTCATATGAGTAAACTTTTTCTGCAATTGGATCTTATGTTTTTTGTGGGCCATAATATGTGCTACATAGTATAAAAAATGTCATTAGGGACGTTTGGTAGAAGAAGAAAAAATTACCAGGGAAATACAATTACTAAGAATATGGTGGGAAAATAAGTTTGGTAGGAAAGTTAAAAAAAAGGTTGTTTAGTAGGCCGAAATATCACCGAAAAAATTGGGTTAAGTTTTCTAAGTCTATGTTTGGTTGAAGGTAAAATATTGATAGGAAAATGGGATAAAATTATCAAATCAACCCTTGACTAAATATAAAGAAGACTTTCTCTTTCCAACTTTCTTTTGGCACTTTTTTTAAAAAGGGATATTTGTGTCCATTGTTTTTTTTTTTTACTTTTTGATTTGATGGGGTAATAATAATACCACCCTCTGGGTGGTATTCTGAAATGGCAAACCACTTGTACAAATTACATATAAAATGATAGAGGTAGCTTATATTTATAAGCTTTTTATTTATAAATTACACTATGTATTTTTGGGATTATATTCATAATCAAGTCTATTTTCAAGAATATATAATTAAATTTATAAGAATTCACAAAAAAAAAAATTATAAATATAATATTTTCCAAAACGATAATATATGTTATATGTTTATTAGCAATATATACGCTACTCACAGATAAGAATCTCACACTTGTATGAGAAATGTCACGGGGTTTGGTAAATGGATAAGAGTTTGCCTCATTTGCTAGGCAACTATGCCGATGTCATAATGCATGCTGCTTACCACAGAAGTTGTCCCTCTCTATATATATATATATATAAGAAATGATCTTTTTACAAAAAAATTTATAAATTACACTAAGTATGACCGGTCATACATTCTTGATTGAAGTATAACCGATCAGACATAATATAGTTTGTAAACAAAAAATTTATAAATATAACCGTCGTATATATAATTCAACCATTACCTTATATCACAAAAAATATCTGACACCCATTCGCTTATATCTTTACCCTTTTAATTTTCTTGATGAGGATGGTTGAAAATATTGATGTCGTGACACATGGTAGACAGTGATTGACAAAAATTTAAGTTATTCTAAATTTGTTTATGGTGTCATTCTGTGAAATGTTTAAGTTGGACTGTATAGTAAGATGCCTCCATACAGCTATACCGTAAATGGAGTCTTTATTATTATAAATTTTAAACACGGATGCTTCATGTTGCATGGAAAAAATAGTTGGGAATCATCCTCTTATGTGTAAATTTTTATTTTTGGTAGATATTAATGGGTGTTCGAAATTCTAACAAACCTGATTAATCTGGTTTTGAATTTGTATTTCTCTACTTTTCCACTGTATTCTTAGGAATCGAATTCATTACCGGTAAAGAATCAATTCAATCCAAAAGCTTAAGTTGTTGGGTGAGACTATTCCAATGATTTTATATATCTCAACATGCCTCCTCACACGAGAGCTCACTGGATTTGAAGGGTGGACAATACACAGGTCCACCTACTATGCGAAGGAAGAAATTCTACTAGAAAGAAAGTGGAGGCGGTGATGATCGAACTCGGTGCACCGAAGTTCTGATACCATGTAAAGAACCAATTCAAGCCAAATATATCAATAATTTTATATATTACCGTCTGAGCAGATTAAATCCTAGAGTTTAGTTACTTACCAAACTCTTGGTAGGAGTAAATTTTTCCATACTATATGACCTGATCATGAATAAATTTTGTGTCTTTCTTGATAGACTTTCACAAATATTAATAGCCCCTACCTATTTAATCCTATTTAATCCTTGTATTCTGTTATCCTTAATTGTGAACAAAGATTAGCTCATCGGATCATTTTGTAATTATAATAATTACATGATTGAATTTTAATTTTAAAAATTTCTCATTAATAATTGATTTATAATTACATAGTAAATGTTCACTAAATTTAATAATATATATTGGGATAAGTTATTCTGCCTACTCTTATTTTGCCTACCTTTGCCTACCTCTCTTAACACCATTTGATTACAATTTCATCCAATAGTGGAGATTTGCGGAATAAAATAAACATTTTTCTTCATTCTTTTTCCTTACCGCCTCCCACACTCTTTCTCTCTATGGATCTGTGTAATTTACAACGTGATTTTATATTTGAATCTAAATTCATTCAATGATTAATGACATGACAGTTCTGCTGGATGAATATAATTTTATATAGTCTTTTGATGAGATTATAATTTATCCGTATTAAAAGGGGTATGCAAATATAGGTAAAATAAAAATAGGCAGAATAACTTATCTCATATATATTAATTTTAAGCTGAAAAATTATGTCTTTTCCTTCAGCTTTCATCCTCAAGGTTTTTTTTTTTTTTTTTTATAATATTATCTCCTTTCGTGATTACTAGTTGAACTCACTTTTTTTTGTTTTTAAAAAAAAAAGTTTCAAGATTTTTGTATGGCTATCAAAGCCTTTGACTATATATTCAGTTATTCACACATATACATGTTATGTATAGTTGACACCTGTAACTAATTAAAACAAAAAAATGAAGGTGTTATTCATGAGAAGCTCACAAATATATTGTTTTCTCCTTCAATAAATTATAATCTATATTATTATTATTATTATTATTATACAATAATGATACTGAAATTTAAATCTATGACTCCATGCATTATCCAAATCCCTCACCAATAAATCCTAGTGGCATATAATCCATCTTATATATATACTAAATTAAACATTTATCACAATATATTTATTATATCAAAGTAATTATTGTCATAAATCGTTTTCCCTCGTCATTCACTCGTAGAATTTTTATATAGTCTATTCAGTGAAAAATGGATCTTTAATCAATTTGCTTCCGACTAACCAACCAGACTACACATACCAATATCTGCGGTGGACCAATTCCACGTTATTAATTGCCCATGAAAGCTACTCTTACCAGTTGTCTTTAAATTTAGCACATTTTTGAAAGTGACTTAGATACAAGGATACAAACTCAAATTAAGTGTAATTAAAACTGGAAGTGTAATTAATGTTATTATAGACACGGTTTGATCATGATGAACATTCATATACTACCATATCCATATATATATTGTTCAAAACAAGGTTAGTTCTGATTTACACTATATATATACTATAGGACACATATATACCGTATATGGCTATTATTACGGTGTTGAAATATATTTATTATCTTTTGAAAATTAATATTATCAATATATTGTATAAGGGTGATAATTTGTGTTAACAAAATCATGTGTGGATTGAACCCAAATTCAACACAAATATGAATACTCTGAATATGACACGAAAGTCATAAACATGACCCATTTATCATATATATGGATTGAATTTACTTTGTTGAATAAAAATCACTTAAATAATCTCAAATTGATAAATAAAAGTGAAGTTAGTGTAATAAATATATAATTATTTAATTTAAACATGTTGACACGAACATGACACAAATACAAATATAGTTAATACAATCACAATACAATTTTTTTGGGTCACTTGAAAAGAACATAAATACAAATTGAAAAGAACATAAAAAATCCGTGTTATGTTTGGGTCGCGTAAAATTTGCAACCTTAGTATTGTAACAATCAATTTGAGGAAAGTCATGGAACTTGATTAGGTCTGAATTCTTTCTATTAAGTTTTGTTTCAATCTACAAATAAACACCCAAAGGCAGAAAAATATTGTGAACACTAATTAAGACCTTATTATATCTTCATGCTGGTCAATAATCTCATTCTGACCATCTGATAGATACAATGGGGAAGAAGCAAAAGATGAAACAGCTGAGTCATATGAAGTGGAATGATTAGAACAAGAATCACGAGAATCTTCTTCAGCTAAACTAAGTAGCAAATCAACAAAAGCCAACACTATAAACCCATGATTGTTCTTACCATTAACCCTCAAATACACACTCAAAAGCTCCTCCAAACACTTCCAATCCTTTAATCCATGAGTCTCCATCATCTCCTCCATTGACCTTTTGAAGTCTTCATATGGATCCTCTGACTCCATAGCTAGCAACACACTTTCCTTGAATGGAAACACACCAACCTTATTAGCATTCTCCAAGATTGAGCTTGTGTTACCAGGCTCAAAAAACAGCCTCTCTGACCTCACCCCACGTAGGAACATCTCCAAAGATTCACCATCATAGTTGTGTTCTGAGTCTGCTGAGAAGCTTGCAGATTCAGACGAGGTTGTGAAACAGGACTCATGGGGAGTAGTTTCAACTGTGTTGATTTCATGATCAGGGTCAAAGAAGACAGTGTTAACTTTCTTGAAGATGTCATCACCAGCTTTGAAAGGAAGGGTCTTTTGTTGGCCACAAGAGGGTAACAACTTCCATCGATGATGCTTACTTGGTGGTGATTCCTTGGTTTTGAACAGTGATAGTAGTTTCAATGATTTCTTTCCCATTAGAAGGAGGAAGTGTTTGTGCCTGCAATAATTTTGGTATTAATAAAGAAAAGAAGAGGCTTAGACAAGAAGAACAAAAGAAAAAAATGTGGCAAAAACAATTGGGGTGTTATAGGTGCTTTCTGGGTGAATTTAATTTGAGGGTTTGTAAAAGTCATTGTCAAGCCTTCTACAACTGTGAATTTAACAGTTCTTTTAAAGAAAAAACTTACTCTTAATCTTCCCTATCCATATTGCTATTAATAAATAAAGAGAATGTGTTCGATCCCACAGTATTATTTTTTAGCACGATTTATAAGTTTTAATCTCGGGATTCGTTTTAAATCGGACTAATCGCGAAGCGATAAATTTATTGGTATTAAACCAAATCACTTCCCGATAAACCGATTGGAATATCTCCAAATAAAAAATTAATAGAATATTAAAAAAAAACTTAACTTTGAAATATAAATCGCATTTGTTTTATCATTTTGTTTTGTATGTGATACTTGAAATAGTCATGGTCTTCTTGATGGTGGCTATTGATAGTAGATGATGTGTTTTATTGAGAAAATATCTTTCGCACTTCGGTAGTACTATTGAAGATATACTATATCATTTGTTAAAAATTGAAAAATATAACTCATAATTTTACTTATTTCACCAACCTCTTTTTGATTTATAACATTGAGTCTTATTTTTTCCTATTTTCAGTTAAAAAATATACTCTCATAGCACTGAAGATATGTAAGTGATTGTGGAGAGGATCTTAACAAAAATATGTAAATGATAAAGATCCCGTGAGGTTATATGTCCAACTTTCAGGTGCAAAACACATATAAAATTTTTTATTTAATAATAGGAGAATTATTTAGAAAATATAGCAAAACACTCTCAAAAGTTGTCGACCTTGGACCCAAATTAATGGAGGATATTCTCTCTCTCAACAAACAACTATATGATTATTATTATTATTATTAATTTATTATATATCTGTGACCTTTCGAGAATTCATTTTTTTATGGACAAGGAAAACAAATGTTCAAGATTGGCCGGGAGCACAAGGAGATTATATCAAAAGGAAACTTATATAGATTAGTATTTGGATTTAAAACAGTATAGTGGAATATAACTTGCCGTTTACTAGTTTGCTCAGTGAATTTGAATGATGAAAAATGTTGAAAACAAAAGGAAATTAGTGCCCTTAGCCTAGTAGTTCAACTGCCAGCTCCTCCGTTTGTAACAGTTAGGTGTGATGATAAAATCATAAATTCCAATTTTATGCTATGTCGGATTGAATCTTCTCAATCTAACAAAAAATAAAGAAGTTTATTGATTGAAAAGGACAAATATGGTAGATGGAGAGAAATCTTTGTGGATAGTAGATATAAGGAAAGAAGCCTATTTAATGTGGATCGCGCTTGCCAGACTCATACTTGTCATAGGTTTTTATTAAAAAAATAAGATTGAGACCTAAAACTGTGTTCTCCGTACGTATTTGCTAGATATTCTCCTTGTGGCCCCATTTGTTTTTATTTTAAATAAAAATAAAAAACTATTTTTAATTAAAAACATGTTTGAAAATTTTTATGATGACTAGATAAATTTCTTTAAAAAAAATCTAAAATACAAAATATATGATTTTAGTATGTTTCTTATGAATTAGATGAATAACTTCTAAAAAGCTATGCCATAATTTTTTTTTACATAAATAAAAGCTTATACAAGCACCCCTGTAATAAATAAAGGGTTTTATTAGTGTTATGTTACATGATTTAAGTGTTGTTTCCAACACACACAAAAAAAATGGAGAGAGAAAGTGGAACGATGAAAGAGAAAGTAAAACATGTAGACCCCACCTCTTTGATGTGTGTGTAGGAAAGTGATGTTATATCATGTTACATGATAAACATAAAACCCATAAATAAATTAAACATCATTTGAGTAAGGATAAAACCCTTTCGCAATCACCACAAACGTACGCTCTATATTCAATGCCTGAGCAATTCTTTTTTTTTTTTTTTTGGAAATAATAGGAAATTAAAACAAAAACACAACAAAAAGAAACTAGGCACAAAGCCTAGACCAGTGAACACCTATAGTGTCACCATACAGACTATCAATACAACCTGACGGTGGACAATCAAATTCCTGAATTACCCAAGAGAAACCATAAGAGTAAGAGGCTAGAAAGTCTGCTACTCTATTTCCTTCACGGTGAATGTGAGACATATAAATCTGTCAATCTCGCTGCATCAAATTTCGAATACGATTCACCAAATTAGCCGCAGGGTAATCATGGTGGCACCCATTTGTAATGAGCTGTTGAGCTGAAAGAGAATCTCCTTCGAGCCAAACTTGCCTAAAACCTCTATCCCAAGCTAGCTCCAAACCAACCAAGCAAGCCCATAACTCAGCATGCAAAACTGTACCTGAGCCTAAATTTTTACAGAATCCGACGATCCAAGTTCCTGAGGCATCGCGAAAAACTCCTCCACACCCAGTCCTAGTACCATTAGCATCACATGCACCATCAACATTAAGCTTAACCCAATCCACAGGAGGACAACACCAAGCAACCAATCTCTCTATTCGATTCCTTGGTTGATTGCCCGCTCCAAAAACAGGGTTAGCTGCAAGAGCGACACTATCTCTGAAACCAATTGCTGAACGGATAAGTGAATAAGCATTCTGGCGATCACCTTCAAAAACCCAAGAATTCCTACATTTCCAAATTTTCCAGGCTAAGATTCCAAATAAAAGAGGCCAGTCTGACCCCATCCCCCAATCCTTTGAGCTGTCTAAATTAGAAATGATCCAATTGTGCAGGTTGAGGTTGAAAAATTCACGCTGATTTATATGAGGCATTATCATGCACCATACTTCCTTTGATTGTGGACAGTCGCGAATAGTATGAAGGATAGTTTCACTAGACTGATTACATCTAGGACACAGATCTGAAAGAGCCATATGGCGGCGGAGTCTACAAACATTAGTCATCAGCTTCTCCCCTGCCATTAACCAAAGAAAAAAGCGAATTCTTTCTGGCCCCTGCCATCTCCAAACACTTTCCCAAGGAAACTGTTGGATTGTAGTATCTTTGATGGCTAATATTGCATATGCTGACTTAACAGTAAACTTGCCATCTGTCGTTCCATTCCAAATTAAATGATCCTGGCCATCTTGACTAGAAGGAGGAAGAAAATTCATAAATCGATGCAGCACAGAATCTGGAAGCAATTGTCGAAGAGAATTCCATTTCCATTGCCCCAATTCATCCCGTAGTCCACCACCTTCTGAAGAGTATCACTAATAGAAAACTGAAAACCTGCATATGAGATCAAAGGACCACAATCGGGCAGCCAGCTATCAAGCCAGAACATAGTGGACTGACCATTGCCTAACTGCACCCGACTATGATCCATTATAATATTCCAATGACGCGTAATTCCCTTCCAAAGCTGGGAGCTGCTGTTTGGAGCATGAATAATTGGTGTCATGCCTGCCTCCACATTGTACTTAGCACGTAAGAACTTTGACCACAAGGCATCTGGATGAGCTACGAGGTTGAACCCAACCTTCATGATAAATGCTGAGTTCATTTCCCTCATACTCCGCAGTCCAAGGCCTCCATTTTTTTATCCATGCAAATCTGCTTCCAGGCCACAAGATGAGAACGTCTAGAGTGTGGAGATGAACCCCAAACAAAATTTCGAATCTTCCTATCAATCTCTTCACAGGTGACTTGCGGTAATGAACACACCTGCATTGGATATGATGGGATTGCTAATAACACTGCTTTAGATAATGTAACACGACCTGCTAGAGATAGACTGGCATGATTCCAAGCAGCAATTCTAGAATTCATTCGATCCAAAACATAAGAGAAAGATGACCGACCCACTCGCTTATGATGCAAAGGAATTCCCAAGTATCTTCCAAGATCTGCAGTCAAAGAAAAACCAAGAAGCCCACTAAGATGGTTTGCTTGAGTATGACCCACATTCTGAGAAAAGAAAACTCTAGTCTTACTATGATTGACTTTTTTACCAGATGAATCACAAAATATATGTAAGGCATGTTGAATTATTAACACTTGCTCCTGAGAAGCTTCTGCAAACAAAAGGAGATCGTCAGCAAAAAATAAGTGGGAAATTTGTGGAGCTCCCCTTTTAATCCTCACTGGCTTCCACCTCCTGTGATCCACTGCCTGAGAAATGAGATGGGCTAGTCTTTCCATGCAGAGGACAAAAAGATAAGGAGAAAGAGGATCTCCTTGTCTTAAGCCTCTAGTTGGCCGAAATTCTTTAGTACAAGCCCTATTCCAAAGAACATTCATAGTGCAAGATGAAACACACAACATAATTAGTCTTATCAAATTTTCAGGAAGCCCTACATCAAATAGGGTATCCTGAAGGAAATTCCAACTGATCCTATCGTATGTTTTCTCAAGATCAACCTTGATCGCCATCCAACCTTTAGATCCTCTCTTTTCCTCATTGAATGGATTAGCTCTTGAGCAATTATGACATTATCCGTACCTTGTCTACCTCTGATAAAACTGCACTGATTAGGCATCACCAGCTTGTCCATCTGCAATTTTAAACGGTTAGCAACAATTTTTGTTACCGTTTTATAAATAACATTACACAAGCTAATCGGACGAAAATCCTTGAAAGTATGAGGATTCTCAAGTTTAGGAATCAAGCAAAGAAGAGTCTGATTCACTTCTTCTATACGACTAGGATCATTGAAGACTCCCTTAATGAAATTACAAACAGAGCTCTCCACTACATCCCATTGGCTTTGAAAAAATATGCTATGAAGACCATCAACACCAGGCGCTTTAAAAGGCCCCATTGAGAACACTACTCCTTTAATCTCTTGACTACTAGGGCAGCTCTCAAGAGCCATCATAACTCTCCTTTCCATTTCTGGGAATTTGTTCCTAATGGGAAAATTAGGCCGGAGAGGAATATCTTCCTTATATAAATTATCATAGTATTCCACTGCCATACTCATGAGAAGAGAAGGGTCAGCAATCCAATCCCCGACATCATTTTGAAGGGCATCAATCCTATTCCTCCTACGCTTGGCAACTGTTGCTGAATGGAAGAATTTAGTATTACGGTCACCAAACCGAATCCAGTCAGTTCTAGATCTTTGGTACCATGTAATCTCTTCTCTAAGATAAATAGTATTTAACTGTTGCCAGATCTCTTTCTGCAGCCTCTCCAGAGAATGACAAGGATGTTGACTTAAGCTATAATCAATTCCACAGAGGCGAGAATGAAGATTATTTTTTAACTTCTCCTCCTCCTTGTAACAATCCCTATGCCAGGATGTGGCTTTCTCTCGAAAGTTTTCACTAGATGCTTTCCAATTGTGACCACCTGCCCAGCACCTCTTCACTAGGTCAGAGAAAGAATTATGAGTCAACCAAGCCGCTAGAAAACGAAAAGGACGAGCCCCTCCATTACTAAAATTTGGTTGTCCATCCCAAAGAAGGATTGGACGATGATCAGAGTTATAAAAAGGAAGGTGAGAGATAACTCTGTTCGGAAATGACATGTTCCAGCTTTGATTTACACAAGCACGATCAAGTCTCTCCAAAAGATTACCTCTTCTCCAAGTAAAACTCGGACCTTGGTGCCCCAGATCACTAAGATGACAAGACATAAGACAATCTTGAAAATCCTGCATGCTCCTCCAATTGTGAACTGAACTCCCCCTCTTCTCCTCCGAGTGAATGTAAGTATTAAAATCACCCATAATGCACCATTCATTATTATTTTGCGGCTGAATATTCTCCAAAGCATCCCATAGAGCATGACGCTCTTGACGCCGAGGACTAGCATAAACAAAGGTGAAAAATTCCTGCTTATGATAATTAAGCCAGCTTATCTTTGAATGAATAAATTGATGATCAGTATGCAGAACTTGGATATTCACTTCTGATGAATTCCAAAGAATCCATATGCCTCCTGAAAAACCAATCGGGTCAGAAATAAAAAAATTTGAGAACCCTAGGCTTTTAGCCACCTGCTTTGCACGCAGTCTACCAATACGGGTTTCCAAAAGCACTAAGATACAAATACGATATCTTCTTGTGAGGTCTTTTATTAGGGGGGAAAGCCCTTTTTTCCAGCCCCTCTACAATTCCATGAAACAATATTCATAAAAAACAAATACAGAGAAGAAGAAAGAATGGTATGAACACCAATCATTGAGGAACAGTTTGCACACTTAAATCTCCCGAAATGGAAGCACCATCTGAATCCACCAAATTGTTGTGAGCCTGATTGCCTAACACCGATTTAACCAAAGCATCAGGGGGTTCATTAGTCTCCTTAAACTCTTCGTCCGGTATTAAGATTTTTCCATTTTGCTGGCCCCTCTCAAGAAGCTGACCATTCTCCTGTTTCCCGGAAATGGAACTAAGAGCCAGATTCGAGCTTGGAGAAGGATTCACGTTACGAGCTATATCATTGAGAAACATGTTTGTATCACCTTTAGTCAAACTCAAAAAAATTCTCTCCTTAGATTCCCTCGATAAAGATTGAGGTTTAGAGGGAAGCTTGAAAGACTTAGAAGAAACTGCAAGACCCGTTTGTTTTTTCTTTAGAACAAAAGATTCCTTCACCGCCCCAGTCTTCTTCGGTATCTGTTGTTTATTTTTTCTAGAAACTTTAACGCTCCCATTCTGCAGGAGTTGATCTTCTTGGTTCTTTTTTTCCTGGGCCCCAATCGAAGGCTTAGTCAGACTATTAATTAGATCACCCATATGCTTAGCTGGCTGAGGAATATTTTGTGCTGACGTATCCATGATGGTTAACTGATTCAAATCAGGAATGTTGCTTGATTTCTGCAAATTAATTGCATTAAAATCCTGATGATTAGACATCCTTGCAACGTTATCATCTTTTGAAACTTTGTTAACGTCAACAATGATTGCGAAACGTGAGCCAATTGGCTGGCCATAATTAGGGACCGTTTTTTTTTATAAAATCTCCCTCTTAACACCACCTGTATTCACTCCTCCTAAATTGGCATTAACTTGCATGACAACACCAGATTTTTTCCCCCCATTATTGGCAATTACACCAGGTGCAGATTTTTTGCTCAAAATTGAATGCACTTCATGAGCCTTCTCCTTGATTGCAGCATCCATAGCTGAATTCACGACCTTCTTTCTTCCTCGCTGGTTACGCTGGACAAGCATCCAAGAACCAAAAGCCTCCCCTTCCATCGCCACCTTATGCTGAACTGTGGTGTTTGCCATTGTTGTATAAATCTGAGTACTTTGATTAATAGTACTAGTCGAAGCAGGAGCAAGGGTAGGACATGAATCACGGCGGTGACCATACCTACCACAAGCAAAGCAAACAAGGTGCAAACCTTCATAGCCCACTGGAAAAACACGGTTGCCTATTTTGAATTTAGACAGGAATCCTTTTCGAAGATCAACTTCCACACAAATACGGGCAAATTTTGCTCGATCTGTGAACTCCTTATCTCCTATGATATCTTTCCGAATTGAATTCCTATCAATCTTGAGTGTTCTCCCGAAAAGATTACCTATGTTACATAGGTGCTTAGACGTATAGAATTCAATTGGGAGACCTGGAATACGTAGCCATACAGCCAGCTTCTTGAAATCATCATCATGAGGGTTAAGAAGGGGTTAATGTTGAACCATTACATAATGATCAGCTACAATCCAAGGACCCTCTTGCAAAACAAAATTGTAGTCCTCAATCTTGTCAAACCGAA